>NC_057808.1:224556308-224562810 GCF_018294505.1 Triticum aestivum
GGACGTGAGGATTTTGTGGACTCCGGCGAAAATCGCCCGAGGATAGGGAAACCCTAGAAAGCTAAGGGAAAAAACTTTATACAAGTTTTTTTAGTGGAACACACACTGGTTTAGCTCTACCACCAAAGATTATGAAGGAATGAAACAACGAACAAATGAATGGGCTTTGAAGATACAACCCAGTTAGTTCGGTAGCGTACGCCAAGAGACAAATCGAAGCACCGAAGAGCAATTTTATAGGTGGCGCCTTTCTTTTTTTGAGTGAATTTATAGGTGGCGCCTTAAGCGCTAAATAGAAATTGGGCAACAAATTGCATTCTTTGGAGTTTGGACCATATAAACATACAACGGCCCACCTTGCATTTAACCAAATCGTGGGCCGGTCCGCTCGTCTACGCGTGTTGCATTTCCACGTTCTCCGCGGAACGGGACCCACCACCACTAAGTTCGGCATCGGCCACTCCGCCTGCCTGGTGCTGGTGGTGGGCTTCGCCCAACGCGTCGGGCGTCGGCGTCCGTGCCGATCCCACTCACTGTCGGCCATCTCCACCGAAATCCCCCACCTCCCCTCCTTGCGCCCGCCATTACTTCACCACCGCCGCGCGGGCGCATCGGCAGCTAGCGCATGGCATGGCCTCCCTCCCATACACCGCCGCCGCCTGCGCCTCCGTCAGAGCCGACCCCGCCCCGGGACTCCTCAACTACGCAGCCGTCCACTCCTGCCTCCTGCGCGCCGACCGCCGCCTCTCCCTCCCCGTCCTCGCGCTCCTCCTCCTCCTCCACTTCCGCTTCCTCGCCGTGGCCGCGGGGGCCCACTTCTCCCCCGCCGTCTCCCGCCTCGCGTCCCGCCTCCGCCTCTCCCCGTCCATGGCCGCCGTTACGCTCCTCGCGCTCGGAAACGGCGCCCCAGATGCGTTTGCTTCCGCTGCCGCGCTACGCGGCGAGGGCGGGCTGCCCCGGGCCGGGCTGGCCGCCATCCTCTCCGCGGGCGCCTTCGTGTCCGCGTTTGTCGTCGGCGCCGTCTCCCTTATCGCCGCGCCCTTCGCTGTCCCGCCGGCTTCATTCACGCGCGACGTCTTCTTATACCTTCTCGCCGCGTCGGCGCTTTTCTACATCTACCTCAGCGCCGAGATATTTCTGTGGCAGGCCGTCGGGCTCGTGCTCTTCTATGTCTTCTTCGTCGGCTTAGTGTTTTATATGGATTTGGGCGCGGCGGGAAAGGCAGTCAGCTCTGCCGAGCAGGAGACAGCGAATGGCATGAGCCGCGGGGCGATGGACTTGCCAGTCTCAGTGGAGCATCAGAAGCAACGCAAAGCTAGTTTGTGGACGGTGCTCACCAAGGTACTATGAACGAAGCAATAGTTTATTGTTCTATTGAATATGTCCTGAAATTTGAGTAGACTGAGACAGCATTTCAGCAATTCTAGGCAATTGGTCTCTTTGGTGGCAGTGTCTTCGACAAGAAAATACTCATTTAAACTGTTGAATACTTGGTTTATTTATTTGCAACTGTTGTCAGTGGGGTGAGTTGACTTTATCCTTTTGATGATGGATTACCTTAAGCGTTTGTTCTGAACTGAGATTCTCAAGAAGAAAGAATACTAAGCACTTAGAAAAGTATTTAATCTGCTAGTTGGCCAGAAAAGTATTCATATTATAGCATGTAGTTCACTTGTAGTTTAGGATGTTGCATTCTATTTGTTTTTTGTAATATTGATAGGGTCAGCAAGTCATTTTCTTCACTCTTTCCTGCAGTGGCTTAGTTGATTCACTTGTGTATTTTGGAATGTTGCATTGTACTTATTTTTTTAAATATATAAAGGCAGTAAGTCTAGCATATCCAATCCATTACATTTGCAAAGTTGGTGAAGTTACCAAAGTAAGCATTATCATCACATAACCACTTTCTTTCACTCTTTCCTGTAGCTGCTTAGTTATTTAGGCCTCCTTTGGTTTGTAGGAATTTTGTAACTGCTAAGTTCAAAATATTGGGTTCATTACATAAAGAACATACATACTCCTGAAACTGTACAAATCCAAGCACCTTACCTAGCCACGCACCTGTGGTATGACCAAAGTTAACTTTGCCAATATTGGCTGCAGCTGTTTGGATGAACTATTCAAACAATCCGTCCTGGCTGTTCGGACATTTCTGATTCATATCTATAGTTGTGAAGGGTAACTGTTGCATGGGCAGATTAGGGTTTTGTTTGGAGCATAAGCTGGGCATTGTGTTAACGTCTTTTCTGTATCTTTTCGTTTGAGAAGACTAGATTTTATTTATTTCAATGAAATCATACAGAAAGTGAACAAACAGTAAAAGTTAAAGCATATTAGTGAATTATAATCTTCATTTTTCCACTGCAATGAGAGATAACTGAATTTGTTCTATGACCATTGCCTGGGGTTTTCTTAGTCTAGGCAGCGAAGACTTTTAACTCTTACCAATCAGTTTGCAACTTAAGATAGCTTTAGCAAGGCTAAATTGTCGTTGCTCAACTGGGCAAAGGATCTGGTTGCATACAGCATGAACTAATTGGATGGTGAACATATGCCATGATGATCGATTAATATCTAAAGAAGATGATAACGGAACCACAAAGTCTAAAATTAATATCGATGGAGAACACTCAGATAGGTGGCAGCCACTGAGTTATTCAGTAATACGAGTTTCAGAAGCTATTGTGGCCTATGCTAGAATATATACCTGTATATCTTCATTGAATACCACACTGACACTGGCTTTGTTGTGCTTGGTCAGCTGCTAGCAGAAGAACTTGCTTCTTCTGTCTTAAGTAAGTTGAAGTTAGAACACCATATAACCGAAGGATACATTTTAGCAGTGAAACCTGCTATATACATAGGAAAGATGATAAAGTGATCAAATATGAGGGACCAGGTGAAAACCTAGTGACGCCTGAATGGTTTGACTTAAAGCTATCAAGTCCTTCTCATACAGGCATCACATCCCCGTTAATAATTAAGAACATGCGGTTGATGCCATTTTCACAGAGTAATGGCTAAAGGTTGCATGCGTGTTGCAGCTTTTCTATAATCCAGCTGCACATGTATACTCAACTGTTTAGTAACACGATCACTGCTACAAGTTTCAGTGTATGCTTCCATTTCCTTATTCTTAACATTTGATGCCGCACACGGTTCCAAACAGTTTACAACCTTGTACTTATTTCAATATCTTAAACATTTTATATGCTTAATTGTGGAAAAGCCTTCATTTGAACTATTTCAGTTCAAACTACCGCAAAGTGCAATGCACTTCCATACTTTGCTATGCAATGACATAAATGCAATATAACCCGACGTTTCCTTGTACTGATGTTGTAAAACTCTAGCTAATTTGACTTCTAATCTTTAGATGTAAAAAATCATAATATGGCCTAGCACGAGATTAGGAGGAATACTGCACAATTGTTTTGATGGATAATCAGATCTGAGCCTTTTATGTGAAAGAGAGAAAAATAGATAGCAAGATTATGATGAATCGTGACTATATGTACTCATTCTGCAAGGTCACGCTATCATCTATATCCTTGCCATATCTACCAGGATGTTCAAGCTTTACCATGCTATGGGAGACATAGAAAACATATTATAGTTTATCGTTCCCTGTAAATCAGATACTAGAGCAGATAAAGATCTTTAACAAAATTTAATATCATTCATCCATTCTAAATGAGATAGTAACTGAGCGAACTCATGTCTTGTTGGTGATCAATAAGTGTGAGTAATTACGAAAGCTATGGCAAGTCTTCTCATTTTAGGGCAGTGTTTAACCACTCACTGTCAGGCATCAGCTATGTTTTACTCATAAGAACATGTTTATTGCTTTAGTGAAGATATTTTGCCGTTTGATCATCTGCAGACTTTCTATGTACAATAGAGCTCGTGATTGTACTTGTAACAAGAAATCGATATCCTGTTGTTGCATCTTTGAAGATTGTACTCATTGTAATGACACTCGGTTTCTGGTTTACTTTGAGATTTGAATGGAAGCATAACTTCCTCTCTTAACCTTGGGTTTTCATGATACTGATGGCTATCTATCTACCTCTGGCAGGTAACAAGAGTTTGGGATTGGCCTGTGACATTTCTTTTGAAGCTCACGATACCGTCAACGCTTCCTTCTGAATGGAACAAATTTTACGTCTGTGCAAACATCTGTCTATGCCCTCTCATACTACTATATTCTTTTAGCTCATTCATTCCATTGGATAGCCGAATAGTATTTCTTCTCCCTCAAATCCGCTTCCCCCTCTGGTCTGTTGTGCTTCTGGTTAGCTTTTGTTTGGCTCTATCCCACTTTCGTTTTGAGAAAGAATCACCAGAAACAGAAAACATTGCAAGTACCCTCATATCATTTGTAATGAGCGTCTTCTGGATCTCAACCATGGCCGGAGAGCTCCTGAACTGCCTGGCAGCAATTGGAGTTATTATGGATCTCCCTCCAGCTATACTTGGCATGACAGTCTTGGCATGGGGGAATTCTGTTGGTGATCTTGTTGCTGATGTGGCATTGGCCAAGAACGGCCAACCTACAATCGCCATTGCTGGCTGTTTTGCTGGCCCAATGTTCAACATGCTTGTTGGATTAGGAACTGCCCTAGTGATGCAGACAGCAGGAGTGTATCCCAAAGCCTTTGTACTTGAATTCCATGTTGGAATTGTTGTTGCATTTGTGTTTCTTCTTCTGAGCTTGATGGCAACCCTGTTGGTGGTAACCTGGGCCAGATTCCGGGTACCCAGATTCTGGGGCTACTGCCTAATGGGGCTCTACATATTGTTTACCATAGTGAGTATCGCCATTGGGAGCTCTTCTGGATGATATATTTTCTATATAAATAGAAGCTGATAGATTGTGTATACGGTAATTGTTTGACATTTCTGTTTTTCCAAAGCAATTGCATTTGAAAGAAGCCCTTCTTGACTTATTCTAACTGTCATGATATATGTGAGGGAATATCTGTTCATCAAGTGCCAGGCCATGTAGTATTTACATCAATGAAAGCTCTCATTCCATATTTTATGAATTGCAGAGAACACAATTCTCTGACATCATCTGTCTACTTCCACTTGGATGAGTTGTCATGACTAGGCAATCTCATCGAACACAGGACAGTTTAGTTTTCCTCACTCCCCATGTACAAGACACAGGTAAAACAGTTACAACCTCCTGTTTACTTAAATCGTAGGAAACCTTGCAAACTTCACCTGTGACCTCGATCGATCCTGAATGACAACCACATCGCTAGTCCGGCAGTCCTTGTCGTCTCAAATGTGTAACCTTGTAAACTATTCCTCGTAATCTACTGTTCTACTTTACTTTGAAAATCTAGAGCATGGGTAGTTCGATTTCCTCTCCAATTTATAATTTATGATTGTGGGCAAGTTTTATCGAGCTATTGATTATTTTCGATCTCCTTTTTTTACTTTTTTTTAAGTTAGCAGGAGACTGCCAAGATACCATTTAGAAGAAGCCGATGGTTGCTCGGTTTATCGAGGGAAACCGGCTGAAAACCTGTATAAAAAATGCACCACACCTAGCAAACTAGGACCAAAGCACAATAAGAAATACAAGAACGCCCAAAGGCCGATCAACACAGCACAAACGGAAAAGTACATTGTCTACAAAAACAACATCATCGTACATCACTAGCTGTGCTCACGGCCGGCGACTTCGACTTCCCCTGAACTTCACCAAAGAGCACCAGTTAGCCCCATTGCATTAGACCGCCACAAGCATATTTGATGACCTTATCGACGCCAGAGAGAGAAGAAATATCTGACGATTGAGGAGTGAATGTGCCGCTCTGATCTTGAGAGGACGACCAACATGACTCGTCTAATGTTGCATGCACGCCAAGTGTGCTTCAACTACCCAACAATGCCAACCAGCTTCGGACCCGAATGGACGTGCCTCCGTCACCGCAAACACCACCCGCTCTAGACCAACCACTTCAATGCAATCCAAGTGCTCCGCCAAGAGGCTAAAACTTCAAAAGAAAAAAAAAACCAATGATTCCATTGAAGAAACAACGCCAAAGGCATCGTCCATCATCAGTCCGACAAAGCGGATCTTGGTTTTCACCCGAAGAGTAGAGCTTGAGGGTGGGAGAGGTGTGAAATCTCCTCGTTGGCGCTTCCAACAAGAAAATAATACCTGTAAGTATGGTCATCACCGGCTACGAGCAGGAATTTCTTCCGAAGATACAACACACCTAAGCCGGAACAATGCCCCGAACAAACCTGGACCACCATTAGCCGCTAGCATGCATCTGACGTACAACCAGGTCGCAACGCAGCCAACGCACGCAATTATTTCTCAGATGTGCTCACAGAGATAAGATGTGAGTACATGCGTTCATACAGGTGAGTGTATGTGAGCGATTTTGATTGTACTATGTTTAAAAAAAATGCCCGAGGACAGTATCTTATTTGAGCAAGATAACACTTTTCGCCCGGCCCGCTCCCGCGAGCGGGGGAG
>NC_057808.1:224563283-224569528 GCF_018294505.1 Triticum aestivum
CAGTGGAGGCGCGGTGGTGCGTGCTCGGTGCGGCTGCATCGGCCTGGACGACGCCCGCCAGATCTGGCGGCGGCGGCCCGTCTGATTTGGTCTGCCGAGCGGCGCGGGCCTTGGTGGCGTGGGCTGGAGCTCGCGGCCTGTCCTCCTGGTGGCCTTGGCTGCCGGCGGTGGGGGTGGGCGCTGCGGGCGCGTGCTGGTGGCCAGGCCCTTGCGGGGGGCTGCAGGCGCGGCGCGGGGGTCCTGCTCGCGGCCGTCCGTGCTTTGGGCGGTCATGGTGGCTCTCGCGTCTCCGGTGGGCGGAGGCTAGGCCTTGGCAAGGTTCCCCCTTGTCCCGGTCCGGTGGTGGTGGTGGCGGTGCGTGCCGGTCGGATATGGCGTTTTCCGACAGGCGACGCGGGTTGGGGCACCAGCCCGGTGTGGCTGTTGCTCCGGCTGTGGGTGGCGGCGGCGAGGCGGCTCGGCCCTTTGGCGTGGCAACTGCCATTCGCTGCGCTGGCATCACGGCAGCTTGGCGGGTCGGTTGCGGCGGCGGCCGGGTTTCCGGCGTCGGCTTGTTTGTAGGCGGCCCGGTTCGGCCTTTGATTCATCTCCACGGTGTCCGGCCGCTATCTTCGTCGTTGGTTGGCCCTCCCCCAGTTGCGGTCCATCACACGTCTCGCACCCGGCAGCAGGACCAAACTCGTCTCGCGCCCGGCAGCAGGACTGACCTTGTCTCGTGCCCGGCAGCAGGACTGACCTTGTCTCGCGCCCGGCAGCAGGACTGACCTTGTCTCGCGCCCGGCAGCAGGACCATGCTCGTCTCGCGCCCGGCTGTAGGACCGACCTCGTCTCGCGCCCGGTGCCAAGGACGGGTCGATGGAGGCCTGTTTTGGCCGATCTGTTGGGTCTCGGCACTGGCAGGCAGCTCA
Source organism: Triticum aestivum (assembly GCF_018294505.1). Taxonomy (NCBI): domain Eukaryota; kingdom Viridiplantae; phylum Streptophyta; class Magnoliopsida; order Poales; family Poaceae; genus Triticum; species Triticum aestivum. The sequence goes on from NC_057808.1 coordinate 224,564,192, forward strand.
GATTAGGGTAGCGGCGGGTCTCGGGTGAGGTGGTGTCAAGGTCTTGGATGCCGGGGCGGCGGCCCTGGAGCGGCTCCGCGGTGCTCATGGGCAGAGCCCGTGGTTTTGGTGTTGCCCGGCTGCCACGGCCGTGTGGGCGGCGTGGTAGCCGGGGTGTGGCGTTCGGCGGCGGTGAATGGTGGCCGGGGTGAAAACCTGCTCTTTCTTCGGATGGACCGGCAACGGCGGACTCGTTCTCTTTTTGAAGGCGTCGTCGCGGCTCTCATTGCCCTTCGTGTTGCTCCGGAGGAAACTCTGATCCTCGGATCGGGCGGCGGCGGCGCTCTGGTGTCGTCCCCTTCATGAAGGCGCCGCCTTGAAGCCCACGGTTCGTCATATGTGGTTTCACCTCTCCGCGTAGTGCTAGGGATGGTGTTGCCGCGCTCAGCGCCTATGTACCTTGCCTTGGGTGTGCGTGCGTGTGTTGTGTGGGCGTGAGTTTGTACTAGATGATGTTGAACGGTGCTTTATATATAAAACGGGGCGAAAGTCTTTTTCAATTAAAAAAATGCCCAGCGTACCGCCCAACTAGGACCCCTGAATCGTTGGAGGCGATGTTGGGTTCTCTTGGTTGCTAGTACGCCATTGGGGATTGTCGCGACACTACTCATCATTTTAGTAGGGCCAGTTGCAATACTTCCAAGTTAGACTTGTTCTTATGTCAGAAAAATCTGCGAGCATATCATTGTATGATTGCATCAAAGCTAAGAGACATCCGAGTATAGGACTGGAAAAGAGTTTAGTTGAAATACAATTGCATTCCTCAAGCTAAACTCTTGGGTGAATTGATGTCGCATGAAACTCAACATGGTTTCAGAAATACGACATTTATCTGTGCCCTGACTGTGTGAATTGATTGGTAGAGTAGTAGTAGCCGTTCTAATGGACCTCGAAGGAGAAATGCTCTGCCGAACCTTTTAATTCTCGTCAGCATCAATACTACTAGTACCTAGGAATAATCATGGAACAAGATTATTTAGGACCTGGGATGGAAACTATGGGCACATACAAACGATACCATCCATGCATAGTTCCTCCCCAAGATGCTTATAGCAAATACTCTAGTCCAAGCAGTAGTACTACAACTTGCAATATTTATATTTGAAAAACGTAAGAAACCATTGGCCGGTGCGAGCTGGTGATTACAGCGACAAGATCCTTTGTTGGCTTTTGCATCTTGTAATTCCTTGTATTTCCTTTGGTACCAAAAGTCGCCTTCAAGTTCAAGGTGATTGGAAGACAGAGTTTACTGAGTAATCACCTTAGGTCTGCATCTTGTCAACTTGTTGCTGCCATTGTGCGCATGTCCTTTTTATCAGACAATCAGATAAACTCTGGCAGAAGATTCAGTGCTTGTCATCATCATGACAAGGTAAGAGCTAAAAACACTTCAGCTAAAACTACTCTGTGTTTTTGCTTCCCATACGACTAATAGATAATGTGGCATGAAGCAATTCCGTCCAGACCTTTTTTGATGGCAATTTTAGTCACCCGAGGATGACAACTTTAGTTGTGAAACATGTCAACTTTCTGTTTGATGGCAAGTTTCAATTTTTTTCTTTTCCAAATGACAATTTTAGTTGTAAAAACGTCAGGGCGGTGTTACTTCGTGCCACACCACATGTTGTGGCACTTGCCATTTGGGTAGATAATTATGTTCACATTATTGCTCTCTAGTCTGAACGAAAAGAAGGGGTTGTCATTTGGGTAGATAATTATGTTCGCATCATTGCTCTCTAGTCCGAATGAAACGAAGGGGTTGTGCCAACGTTTAAAACTTGATCAAATTTGAACGCAACATTTATCTCGCCTGAAAAGGACACCAGAGCATTATGGAAGTAAAGAACCAAAGATATAACTAGACTCACTAAGTTTTAGACGGAAGACTCATATTGAGTCCAATTTTTTATTTAGAAAATGTGGTTGAAATCCCTGGTCTCTGCATCAAAAGATGCACAAAACCATCTTTATTAAATTATTCAACAAGGATCTAACAAAAACATACATCAAACAACCTGAAGCCACCACTTGATACGTACAAACTCGACAATGAGGGATGCCATCTAGAGCCGAGGCCATCACAGAGCCGCCCGCATGGCATACCGGGAGCACAAATCAGGTCCAACGGGTCTGACTTTACCCTTATAAAGCCATAACCGACGCAATGAACAAAGTAACATGTTGAGATTCCCAACTTGAGATTACAGACACATACGAAAACATAACAATAATAACATGCCATTGCAAAAGACACCGGAACCAACTAAAACTAAGTGAAGTGTTAAATCTACCAATGTTCGCTTGATCCCAACAACATAGCCAAGCCTTCTATTGCACTGTGTCAAGAAGCTTCAAGGGGCAAAGAGTTGTCTTCTAGAATGGAATGAAATATAGAAGCTTCAAATGCTAAACCCACCAAAATTTTCCAATACAATGGCTTCTCAGTTGCACTGAAATTTCACACTTGTCCCATTCAATAGATCCTTTTTTTAACACCATTCAATAGATCCTTCTGAATGCAAAAAACTTGAAAGATCGAGGTCGACATAAGGAGGGGAGGGCAAATAGGCCAAGTACAAAATTTACTTTGATCATTAGCAATTTAAGCTTTGTTGATCTAAAGTGAGAGTCTAAATATTCTACGGTGAGGTAAACAACCTATACGATGTTTAGAAAGTCAAGTGACCAAAGTAAATAACAACTATCAGGCTACAATTAGAGTTAACCAAAGACACATGAAGACGAAGATGTATACCACTATTCAATTGCTTGAGGGGAGCTAGTCATTGTTGTAGAGGTGGGATTTCCACCAAGGAAATTCCACACCACAAAGGCCCACCTTCTTCTCCTTGAGAAGTGACCACAAAGGTGATTTCCAACCACTCGTGGTAGACCTTGAAGTGGCCTCCAATCCTTTACAAACTTTGGGGTAAATCACAACATGATTTCTCACCGAGAACTCCTGCCGCCTACAAATCTCCAACCTCCAAAAGTAACTAGAACAAAGGGAAAGCTTGGAACTTGCTAGAATCATGAATCCAGATGGTTAAAATAGATAGGAGAAGTAGATCTATGCTTTGGTGAAATCCTCTCTCAAATACCTCAAAAATCCTACAATAAATCAGTGATTTAGAGTGGGGGAATGGTAGGGGAGTTCTTCTCAAGATCTAGTCAAGAGAGCAGTGAGGTGGTCAACCACCTGCTGGAGCGGTAGGTGACTTGTATAACGAAGGTTGAAAATGGACATTGCGTTGCAATAAATAAGGTCCAAGACACTCCAAACATTTCAGCCCCGAGACTCCGACTCTCTTGTTACACGCAGATCAGAGGAGCAACATGGGTAGAACAAGTTGGTTCCTCGGGACAACGGCCGGAGATTCCGGGCAGAATGCCCAGAGACTCTGGCTCCAACTCGAGGGTACATGGAGAAACACCCAAAATAAATCTGAGGACTCTAACTCCGAGCCGAGGGCACCCGGATAACAAGATAGAGTCTCTAGCTAGGTATCACTCCCGAGACATAGCCCATCAGGTAAGAGGTCACCCCAGAGACTCCTAGGCAAAGTGCCCGGAGACTTCGGTGAGGCTACCCAGATGAAATCCCGGAGTCTCTAGTTGGGGGCATCACCCCTGAGCCAGTACAAACAACCGGTAACAAGAGAGCCCGGAGACTCCGCCCCTGCAAAAACCCTATTTTGCTCCAAATGGTTTAAGAAGTATTGCTTCCTTTTGAGTTTTGGGCTTGGGAGAAGGAATTGGGTAAGAGTCCATGGCCCGAGCTTATTCCTTGCTTCCCAATAATCTCCTCTTAATAGTGCAAGATCCCTAATACTCAAGAAAATAAAAGAAAGGCTAAATAAAATAGCCTCCAAGATGAACTTCTTAGCATTTGAATGTCCGACGATCCTTGATCCATGCCACTAGATAATCATGAGACTAACCCTAGAATAAAACTTTTATGCCAATATTAGTCCAACTAATTTGTCATCATCAATACCAAAAAAATATAATTAATGGGCACATTGCACTTTTAGCAATGGGAGTGGCCCTAAACAACCAGCTAGTTCTTCACGAGCATTAAAACAACCACTTTTGTGTGAACGTAGGAAATATGAACCATATGATGAAATCCATAAGCACAAAGCTATTCAATCTTCACCATAACAACATGCAAGATCAGCTTACGACAAAGTCAATACCCAAAAATAATCACCAAAGTATAAAAAAAAACATGCATGCCATGTCTCACATGTCAACACGATCAAATTGTACCAAACTTGAGAAATAGGTGTCGATAGCAAGCAAACATGTACTCGAGCAACAAAAAATATGACAAGAGCAACACAAAAATAAATGGGAGAGACAATGATTTATGTGGAACCCCCTTGCTCGGAATAACCACACACGATGGCGAGCATCTTCCATTATAGAAAGGAATCAGGTACAAGGAGGAAACCAACAAGTAGGGATGCTCCAAATAACAAGTGTTAGCTCTCATATTTGGGTGGATTTGAAAGTAAAAAATCATCACTTATCTCCCTAATCTAGAACTTCCTCATGAAAAGAAAATCCGAACTCTCTCTTTGTTCTCGGGTTGGACAAGAGACATATATGGACTATCTTACAGAAAGTGATACGAGGCAAGCCGCTAGGGTGGATAACCTCACCCTGATCAAACTAGTCTTTTTCGAGCCTCCCAATTTATTTCATGTGCACTCTTTCAATTCCCAAGTCCGCTGTAACACCCCGCATGTAACTTGCCATTATTGTAACTCCGACTCTTGCCATTTCCGGCTATGTGATATGTTTTTCCCTCCGTTGTCGGGTTTTTGTCTTTCGTTTTGTATTTTGTCATGTCATGCATTTTCATATCATGTCATCATGTGCATTGCATTCGCATACGTGTTCGTCTCTTGCATCCGAGCATTTTCCCCGTTGTCCGTTTTCCAATCCGGCGCTCCTATCTCCTCCGGTGCACCCCTCTAGTTTTCTTTCGTGTGCGTGTGTCAAACTTTCTCGGAATGGACCGAGGCTTGTCAAGTGGTCTTAATATACCACCCGGAGACTACCGGTCAAGTTTCGTTCCATTCGGAGGTCGTTTGGTACTCCAACGGTTAACCGGGCATCCGCAAAGTCCATTTGAGTGTCCAGCAAAACCCCCCTCCAAAACCAGCCCAAAGCCCACCAAACTCTCTTCCATGCTCTAGGTCGTTCGATCACGATCGTGTGGGCGAAAACCGCACCTCATTTGGAGTCTCCTAGCTCCCTCTACCTATTTATAAGTGGGCATCCCGAAAA